>NW_022989974.1:2064887-2089887 GCF_902827175.1 Gymnodraco acuticeps | reverse complement strand
ATAAGTCTCCAGGAAATGCATGTAAGTCAATGTAATGTCCCCTGAAGTGATGTATACATGGTGTGTGTGTGTGTGTGTGTGTGTGTGTGTGTGTGTGTGTGTGTGTGTGTGTGTGTGTGTGTGTGTGTGTGTGTGTGTGTGTGTGTGTGTGTGTGTGTGTGTGTGTGTGTGTGTGTGTGTGTGTGTGTGTGTGTGTGTGTGTGTGTGTGTGTATAGGGGTATGTATGTATGTGTTTCTTCATGCTTGTGTCCTCAGTTGTTGGCCTGTTTGGCTCTGATGGCGTTCTGTGTGACTGTGGACAGAGACGATCCCGTGATGCTGGCCGCCTCAACAATCTCGATGTCCTTACAGGTCAGACATGCCATAAACTTCTGGCGAGAGGCGCTGCGTGCAAAGAAGAACTCATGGGACACTCCAGCCAGTATGGAGCCCATCACCGGGCCAAGCCAATAAACCTGCAGGTGGGAAAAACAGAAAAAATATATTATAATAGGATTTCTACAGAGACGGGGGGAAAGTTCCACTTTTATCTTGAAGATGAATAAATGAGCAAATCAGCTGAGTAATGTTTCGACTTATCAAGTGTTGGAACAATATACAGGCTGCTTATTTATTTTAAATACAACAATCTTGCATCCAAAAATGCAGAATTATTAGCAGCTTCGTGTTATGAAAGTATCAAAAAATCTATTTTTATGGCATACTGTACTAAGATTTTTTTTATGACAACATGAATGTTTACATGCATACAAGCATGTCGATTCTGAAGCTCTCTCTCACCCAGTGGCTTTCCCATAGACCCGTGATGATGGCTGGACCCAGAGAGCGTGCAGGGTTCATACTGGCACCGGAGAAGCGCCCCTGACAGCAAAACAGCACAAATTAAGTCAAGAGTTATTTAAGTGCATCTCAGGGACATTACAGAGGTCTGACAAAAGGTAGCTTCTGTTAGACAATTGTGTTTAGTATTCATGTAATTTCACAATATGAAACAACATTAAAGATTATATATTGTAAAGATCGTTAAGATTGTTAATCAACATTTCAAGTAAAAACTGTTCAAATAAAAGTTTCTCTTGCTTTAATGAAAGTGGTTAAGTCCAGATAAGGTTCAGGTTCAGGTTATTTATTTGTACCCGTAGGTAGATTCTGTTTGCAGATAAAAAGACAAGGGTTCCATCCTGACACTAAAAACAAACACAAACAACAGACACATCTCTAATAAAAGGACTAGTAAAAGTACAAGTATACCCTGCTCAACCAAATCTCAAAATATTTAAAAAAAACATTTTAAGAAGGAAAACACTAGATAAGATAGATAGATAACCTATAATGTTTTGCTGTTGTTCATTACAAAGTAAGAACGTTCTGTTAACTTGTGTTTTTTATTGTTTTGTGGAACAATTTCTTAATTTATACACATTTTGAATAGAGTTAATGTATTGCTATTTATTCTGCATTAAGCTTTTCTTACCCCTATTAGCACTCCAGCAGTGTGGGCTAATCCTATGGCGAGGTTTCCTGGTTCTGTGCTTTCCCTCCGTCGCTGATCCTCCACTGAGAACACGGTGAAAACCATCTGGAAGGTGCACAACACCTCCATGCCCAGAGCCTGGGCTGCATTCAGCTCTATGGGAACCTGAGGGAGGTCAAACAGGAAGGGAAGAATGAAAAGTCAGGAATATTCGGAAAATATGTAATGAAATTCTTTAAAAGGTAGCCAATTTATAATCTGTGGACTGACCCTGTTGACGAAAATGTCTGCAGTGGATTTGACTGGCAGGGCCAGGTAGAGGGCCCCGGCTCCTAAAGTGGCCCCCAAACACTGTGCAGCGATATAAACAACGGCCCTGAGAACATCCAGCCTGCGAGTGGCCAACAGAGCCAGAGTCACTGCAGGGTTCACCTGATCAGAGAAAACAAACACTTATAAGCCAACAGCAGCCAGGGGTGGAAAGTAAATGTACTCAGGTACTTTATGATGCTTTTTACATCAATTGAACTACATTTCAGAGGGAAAATATTGTACTTTTAGATGTACTTTTATACATTTTTACACAAGGAAAAGACTACATATTACAAGATTGTAAAATACAGAATAAAAGGTGTCTCTAGTTGTGGCCCCTGAGTGCTCCCACCATAAACTGGTTTCCCCTCGAACTTCTCAGATGGTTTCATTAAACCACGATTTCAATCTCAAAGAAGTCAAAGTATCCACAGTGTTGTAGTTTTTTCACGCAAAGAATAAAGAAAGAAACCAAGAATATGACAGATTAATGTTGCAGAACTTTGTTTAAATGTAATTCTTGTTGCAATTTATCTTGTGACCCTTCGGGGCGGCCCAGCCACTAGACTGGTATACAAAATGTAAAATGCTACAACATTAACAAACTTATATCGTCATACATGGTAGGTCTCTAACATGAGTCGTAATGAGCGCTTGTACTCTAGATAATGTTGCTGTACTAAATTGTTGTTGATATTAAAGTATTTTTTTTTTACACAGTGGTGTTGGTGCTTTAACTTGAGTAAAGGATCTGAGTCAAACTGCTATGTCACCTACAGCAGAGAAAATCTATCAGAGGAAGAAAAACACAATTTAAAATGTTTGAGGCGTTCACCTGTGCCCCGCTTATTTCTCCAAAACAGTGTGCCAGCGCAATAATTGACACCCCTACTGCCACTGCTGGGTACAGGGGTCCCGTGGAGGCCTCTCCCGGGCCCGGCATAGAGGCCCCCAACACAGCGCTCACTAGGATCATGGTGCCGAGCAGCTCAGCAAGGATGGCGCACCAGAACTGCCGACTTCGTAGCTCCATGGAGAAAGGAGACATAAACAAAGGTGGCTTATATTTAGATCACCAAATGTATTTTTTCAAACTCTGACCAGAGCTTGGATTTATGATAAAAAACTAATCGAAATATCACAAATTAGTTTGAATCTACTTTATAAGACAGACCTTCTACTGCTATAAAAGTGTAAGAAATGTGAAAGTGTATAAAAAGAAAATCAAGAGAATCATAAACATTCCTTATACTATCATTATATCTAACAAAATAAGTCAACTCCTTGTCAGTATTTCAACTCCGGTACAAGTCGTCTACAAAAATGGTTTGAAATGCGTCACATTTACCGAAATATAATACATCCTAATATTCTGGCCTATAAGAAAGTCCTGGGAAAATTGAAAGTGCATTGAAATGGGAATACATAAAGGACTGCAACTAATTGTTTAAAGCAATGTTTTTTAGCTTATACAGTAGCTGCGTATTTGATTCAGGCTTCTTCCAAATCAAGGAGTATTTTGCAACACAGACAAGTATATAAAATGCTTACCTCACGCCACGTCATTTCAAACCCAAAAGTATGTATTTTTCTGTGTATGTCCGTCTGTTTGTGTGCTCGTCCTTCTGCCTGTGTGTAGCTGTCAGGGTCTGAGGGCTTCAGGGTCTAAATCCCTCATTAACGTGTAGAGTCTGAGAGGTCCTTTGAAGAGGGTAGCCTCCCCTCTCTCTCAGTCTCTCTCTCCTCACCCTCTCCTTACCCCACACCAATCAAGTCTTCCTGTGCACACACACAAGGTTGCATGTATATAACACCCTAACTCTCCCAAAGCACCCCATTCTGCTGACCTTGAGCAATTTATACATCATCCAAAGACCTGAAGTGTGATGTCCTTTAACCCTCCTTTTTCATCTCTGTCCACTTAATACCTGTGATGTACTGCTCCGGTCACCATGGGGATAACCTCTTTCATGATGCTGTTGCCATAGAGACTTATTATGATGCTGCATCAGTGCATGCTTTTAATTTCACTCTTTGATATCAGACAAATGTGCACCTTGTGAAGACGTTTGGTTTTACACACAGAATTCCCCTGTTTGAGTTCAAACTGATAACAGGCACCTCTATGATGTGGGCAAGCAACAAGTCGCAGCTGCTTTTTAACATCTGGATATCGTTGTTTTAATTGCAGTATTTTTACACCATTTAATTTAATTTATTATTTATTTTGTTGAGCACCATATACTGAGTATTAAAATAACTGGCAACAGGAACTTCCACACACAACCTTCGTGTAGTCATCAGAGCACAACAGTTTTAAACAATGTTGTTGTACATGAACAAAATAATCGCCAAACATCATTTAAGCCCTAAGAGATTTAGAGTTTTCATAAGGGTTTTCCACAATTAAAAGGAGAGAGATTTATCCCCAACCCACTTGATCATAATAGCAATAAAAGCCAACATAGAAATAACTTTAAATAAAAGTTTTGTGTATCTTACAAACAAAGCTGACAGAATAGTTAAAACCTACAACTTACTGACTGGTCTTTCTGACCATAATCTTGTTCTTTTTGCCAGGAAACTCACAAAAAAAAAGATTCATGGCCACAGCTAAAACCCCTGCCTTCGGTTCTCGCTTCATCCCCGAAAACCTGCAACAACGTTTTATGGAGGCAGTGAAAATGATTGATTGGGGGGACACTCTCTCCTCTGAAGACATTGGTGAAAACAGTAATCTGTTTATATCTAAAATTAACGATGCAATGTCTTCCTTTTCAAGGGATAGGGATAGGAAGGAACATCATCTTCCCTGGCTGAATCTACAATGCAGGAATCTCATGAAATCTAGAGACCAACTATTAAAGCTATGAAATCCGGACTATCCACTGATAGACAGAAATGCACTCATGCTCGTAACAAGGTAACACAAACAATAAGACAGGCCAAAGCTAACTTTTTCATCAATATAATTGAAGGTGCGAAAGGTAACAGTAAAAACGTTTGGCAAATCCTAAATAGACTATTAGGTAAACATAAGAAACAGGAAAATAATGCTCTACAATTAATAATCAATGATGCCCTGATAAAAGACCCTGCCGTGTTTGCCAGCTCACTCAATGAGTATTTCTTAAATAGTGCTTTGGACATTGCAAAGCTCTTCCCGCCATCTGAGGGCTCACCTAGCCCGACTGTGGATACACACCCCGTTTTTGACCTGGAGGAAATCACAGAGGTTGAGGTAACAAATATAATCTTAGGGTTAAGAGGTTCTAAGGCTATGGATGCAAATGATTTAGACACCAACTTTATAAAGACATATCGACGGTCTAATATAACTTATGCTAGTGAATCAATCTATCAGCACGAGGGAAGTTCCATCATCCTGGAAGGTGGCCACGGTGACACCGATTTTTTAATCTGGGGATAAGGCAATCATGTCTAATTACAGACCAATCAGCATCCTCCTCTGTGTCTCTAAGATAGCTGAGAAATGGGTGTCAAAACTAATCACCAAACATTTAGGCAAAGGTTTTGTGGAACAATTTCTTAATTTATACACATTTTGAATAGAGTTAATGTATTGCTAATTATTCTGCATTAAGCTTTTTCTCCACCCAATGCATTTTGGTTTCCGTGCTCACCACTCCACTGAGACAGCTAACTGTGTCTTTGTGGAAAAGTTTAAATATATGTTGGACACGAGCCCATATGTAGCTGCTGTCTTCCTTGATCTCAGGAAGGCATTTGACACCGTTGACCACCAAGTGCTCCTTACAAAGCTGACTTATTTCAATTTTTCGGCAGATTCAATACAGTGGGTTGAGTCTTACTTATTGAACAGAAAACAGTGTGTTTTGGTCCACGGTGCCAAATCCCCCTACCTTGTCAACCCTGTTGGGGTTCCACAAGGTTCCATTCTTGGACCATTAATGTTTTCACTGTACATTAATGACTTGCCTAATGTATGTCCTGAGTTGAATGTGCAAATGTATGGTGATGATGCGGTCATCTTTGTACACGGGAAAAAGACTGAAATAATCTCATCCTGTCTCTCAAATGCATTGGACAAGGTTCAACACTGGCTGAACAACATTTGTTTACAGTTAAATGTAAAAAAGACAGTATGCATGATGTTCAGTAAACGACCAGTCAAAATTGAAGGATCCAACGTGTTTTTAAACGGAGCAGAAATAGAACTAGTCTCCCACTTCAAGTATCTTGTTGTCATACTGGACTCGAACTTGACTTTTAAGAAACATATTAAGAAAGTATCCAATATCGTTAAATTCAACTTGCAAAATGTTAAACAAATCAGACCTTTCTTAACTGTCAATGCTGCAAAGTCATTCCTCCACTGTATGATTCTATCCCACATTGAATACTGTTTTACAAACGGGTCGTTTGCTTGTGCCACAAACCTGAAACCCATAGAACAGCTGTACAAGAGAGCTATCAAGGTGTTTGACAGAAAGCCATATTCATACCACCACTGTACCATCCTTGAAAAACACAATTTCTTGAGCTTTGACCATTTTAAGTCTTTTAAAAGTATGTGTTTTTTTAATAAATGTTTACATGGACTGCCCCCCCCCCCCCCCTTAGGGGAATCCATTCACACAAAAAACACTGGATGCTGCACTAGGTCAGAAACCAGAGGAGACTGTGAAGTCCACTGCAGACGGACCACTTTTGGACAAAATGTCCTCTCCATTAAAGGCAGCTCATTGTGGAATAGCCTCCCAACTGAGATACGGGATTGTCCCACTTTGAACAGTTTTAAAGGTCAACTCAAAGAATGGTCGAGAAACAAACAGATGTGCAATCACTGCTAAATGCACTTTAATAAAGGGGAATCTCCTCTTGCACTTTAGGTAGCTCTTGTATCTTCTCTTGCACTTTATATATCATAGCTGCTATATTGTACTGCCATGTGGTAAATACTTGTGTATGCTGCTCTTGCTCTTTTTGCATATCATGTATTTTGTTTTTGCTATGTTTGTAAAAGTTCATTTTCTTAAATATTTTATGTGAGGGACTGCGGATGGAAATTAGCTAAATCTGAATGTTTTAAGTGTTCATTATTGTGCATTGTCCCCGCCAAATAAACGATTAAATAAATAAAGAATCCAGAAAACTTCCAAGTTGTCATAAAGTGGGCTGGGGAGCAGATGAGGCCCTATAGTGGTTACTTTTTATCAAATTGCTGAGAATAATCGAACAAATATTCACTCCTTAAGACCAGGTACTTTAGCTTCAGTAAGTATTTTCCACTTGAGACCATTTGGAGAAGCTCCTGTTGTACATTTACCATAATTATATAGAGATATGTTGACATTGTGTACAATAATATATGGTCTGCAGCAGAATAGGAGCCGGTGACATGATGTGGAGATGCTTGGAGATTGATCTGATTCCTCTGTCCTTACGGGCATCAGGGACCCTCACTCTGTCAGACAGAGTCCAGAATGAACTGGTTGGTTGTGGGGGGGTGCCCCATTATGCCGTGGATTACCCCCTCCTCTCCACGGCAACTGTTAAACTGTTATCCCCCCTTTTGTGGGGCTAAGCCCGACTGTGTAGAGTGGGGCGGGGGGCGGGGGTGGGATGTGCACACTGGAACCCGCTGGCGTGGGGAGTTTTCAGCCCCCACCGCCCAGAGTGCTGACACTGACATAATTTCACACACACACACACACACAAAGTGCCAGCTCAGGGATTTGAATGAGCGATAGAGGACAACGAGAGGGAGAGAAGAATTTAAACACACTATATATGTTTTCTATATCTATCTTTGTATCCCTGTACATTTGTTTTGATATACTATGTACATTTAAGTGTTAAAATGAAGTGTGTGAATGTGTTGTTCCTGAGTCTCTGCCCTGTATAGCAGCTGGGGGTGATGGCAGGAGGTTCCCAGCAGCATGTGCCTCAGACAGGACCCTCCACGGAGCTGCAGAGCCCCGCCCAAACACTTCAGCACTTTTCCATCATGGTTAAAGGGTGTTTTACACTTTTAAATGTGATATATTACATGTGGCTGTGCTTATGTTACTTTGTTGTTTGTTAGACATATACCAAGAGTTATTTTGGTATAGTATGTAAAAAAACTCATGGTATAGTTAGTTTTTTTGACATACTATACCAACATACTAAACTGTGACTTGTTTCAACATGCCTTTTTTTACATATTTGTATACAATCTTTTTTTTACAACATACTTGATGTTATAACTTTTTTTCAACATGCTATGACTTTTCAGTCATGTACGATACCATGCCTTTGTTTCAGACATACTATACTATTCCTTTATTTTAACTTTAGTATGAATTTTTAACCTGTTTTATTTAAATGTTTCCATTTGACTTTTTTCAACATATTATACTAGGACTTTTTACGACATACTTTTCCATGACGTACATTCAACATACTATATTACTTTTCTTGACAGACTAATGTAAATCTCTTTTTAGGCATGCTTGTCACAGCCTGACCCTGTATTGCCTCTCTTCCACCTGGTGTGTTTCCCTCCTTGATGATTACCTGCTTTGCCCTGGCTGGTTTCTCCTGTCCCTAATCATCCCTCGGCCCCTGGGTATAGTCTGTGCAGTTCCCTTGTTATTGCCAGGTCGTATTGTCTGTTGAATAGTAAGCATCCCAGGTAGTATGTCGTAAAAAGTCTTAGTATAGAATGTTGAAAAAAATCGTAGTATGTCAAAAAGAAAAGTAATGGTATATTTAAAAGCAAAAGTCATATGAAAACATTTAAAAGGAATATAACAGCAAGTCAAAAAGTCATACTATAGTAGAGAATATGTTGTAAACAGATTTTTTTTTGAAAAAAGGTCAACTTACTTTTTTTAGTAAGTTGAAAAAAGTAATGGTATTATATGTTTGAAATGTCTAAGTATAACATGTCAAAAGAAAGTCATATGGAAACTTTTCTTTTTTATTTATATCACAAAATTCATATTAAGTATGCAAGTCAAATAAGGACAGCAAACCAGCACCCACAAATTACTACATTTAAATAGAAACCCTCGAGATGTAATGAGAATCAAGACTCAATTCTACTAAATATAGAGAAAATAGAGAAAACTAACGTTGAAGAACTTTTTTACTTTAATATAGAGTAAAAAAGCTTTATTTGTTACGTCACATCTTTATTATTGAACCGACGTATATAAAGTGAATCAAAATATCATATTTTCTGTTTTGGTACCCAAAGACCAACTGTAAATTGCTCATTGCCTGAATGCACTAATGAGCAATTTAGAGTTGCAATACTTCCTAACCTGCATGTTTTACTGACGGAAGAAATGTAAAATTAAAGAGACGCATGGAGAATGCAGAGAAAAAGATTCAGATAAGAGAAAAATACTCTACTAGATGTGGTTTTTATTCAACTCACAGTACATTCTACAGATGCACACGTGTTACATCACCTTAATACAACAGAGTCTTGTAATACCTCCTCTTAAAAATGATGAATTGGTCCTAAAAATATAAAGGAACAAATTTAAAGTCACCAAAACTGTACATTATTAAAAATTTACTTGACACCACGTTTGGTTTGAGTCTTTTTTTTTCTTTTTTTCTTGAAAAAACGTCTGTCCCTTTAAGTGTAATAAGGAACGTTAAAAGTACAATTTTCCTATCAATGGATTTAAACTCAGTGTATGAAACAAATTTAAATAAAACCCAGACTGTGGAGTCACCCTGTCGCCTTCATAGCACACCATCCATGCCGCACAACATTGTAATTGTAAAAATGAATGCAAGATTTTTTTT
The DNA here is from genome assembly GCF_902827175.1 of Gymnodraco acuticeps. Taxonomy (NCBI): domain Eukaryota; kingdom Metazoa; phylum Chordata; class Actinopteri; order Perciformes; family Bathydraconidae; genus Gymnodraco; species Gymnodraco acuticeps. The sequence continues at coordinate 2,080,309 of NW_022989974.1, read as the reverse complement.
AAACAAGAAGGAATGTGCCCAGTCATTTGCATTTTAAGATCTAGAGGGTTTTATCCTCGCACAGATCAAACCGATCAGATTAAATACAGACAAACAGAAGAAAATGTTGAACATGGATCAGCTGCTCAAATATGGGTTTGAAGCTGCAAACACCAACCTGTCTTGGTTCAGTTTTATACTCTAAAAGAACAAAATGTCATCATTTAGATGTATAGTCTTTCAAACACATCTTGTGATAAATTACTTTTAACAAGAGGGACAGTGAAATAGAAGCATAGAATGACTAACCAACACTAATCAAAATCCCCGTTTTAGAAACCAGTGTCTTTCACACAGCAGCAGAAAGTGGGTATGTGAGTGAAATTGTATGCATGATATAGTGTGTGTGTTGTGAAACGTGTGAATGTGGGGCGTGCAAGACTTTAAGTGGAGGTTATACAACGTCTACTTGTGGCAGTCCATTAACAGATTCCTTTTAGTTTAACTGGCCTTTTCAGAAATCACCTAGACATCTCTATAAGGTAATCTGTACACATTCACTACACGCTATTGCTATTAAATAATCCCAGCTATTGTAATCTGTATATATATTTATATATAGAATATATAATAAAAATATATTGAGCAAAAACTTCTAGGCATAAAACCACGTTACATTACATTTCCATTGAACAGGTAATAAATGGCCCGAGCTCAGTGAAGAGTTTTGATCCATTTCGAGCGGTGCTTAGCAGGTCGGCTGCAATAGTGTGAGCAGTCCCTGACCCTGAGAAGAGCCTGAGGGCCAAAGGTCGGCTGCAATAGTGTGAGCAGTCCCTGACCCTGAGAAGAGCCTGAGGGCCAAAACACCTGGGGCCTGAGACCGTCACCACTGCACAAGCTGGGCCTGACCGAAGGCCTCGCTACGACATGGGGCTTGTGAAAGGACGTGACAGGAGAACGCAAACAGGTGATGATGTGCTGAAGTGAAGATGAAGACAAGCGAGAGACATATTCTCACTCAGTGCGGGGGGGAATGGATACAAGTTTAAGAGAGTTCAGCTGTGGGCCTGGGAAATGTTAGGCTGGTAGAGAAACCGATAACAGACAAATAGCCAAAATCTATACATATATACCTATACATGAGTACACATAGCTGGAAGAACCCCCAGACAGTCTTAATGGAGAGAGTGTGCCTGGAACGGTGACAGCACCAACAGTTTCACAGGGGGGGGGGGGGGGGGGGGGAATAGGTTTCTATTTGTCCTTATTTGAGTAGAACTCCGCCCAGCGGCTCTCAAAGAATAGCCTCGTGGCATGTCCAGCCGTCCCCACCTCCGACGAGTCCTCGTTGAACAACTCACAGTTGTTGAAGACAAGATGAGCGTCCGCCGCAAACTCCTCACAGTTGCAGTACCTGAGGCAGAGACGGAGGGGGAGGAAGGATGAGCATGTTTCAGTAGAGCTGACACCTTTTAGTTCACACGTTTGTTTTTATTCTTGCCGACTGACTTTTTTCCAATAAAATGATTTCACTGGTAAAAACAAGATTCAAAGTGTTTCTTTTGCATTATTCTTTGTGGAGGAACTCGGTTTTAAAGATGTCATTTAAATCAGCGTATCAATAGTCACGAAATCGCATGAACCTTATGGACAAAGTGATACATTAAAAAAACATAAGCAAACAGCTTATAAAGCTTTTTGCTTTTTTTTGCTGTTTGCCTACCCCCCCCCCCCCCCTCTTAATCAACTTCCTCCTGACTCTGTTGTGTTTTGTTTCTTTTTGGCTTTGTCTCTGTTTTTTTGTTTTGTTTGTATACCCCCCCTCCCAAATGTAAAGCGTCTTTGGGTCCAGAAAAGCGCTATATAAAATTCATATATTACTATTATTATTAAAGGGCAGAGGAAAGACAATACACTATTAAAAAAGGACCATTTAAAGATAAGATAGGACTTTATTTATCCCGAAGGAAATAGTTGTGCCATAGCTACACAAATACAAAAAACACAGCAGCATAATAATATAACTGTACACTAACAGTGCAGTAAAAAGAGCAATTCAATATATACAGCATATTATTATTGGGTAATATAAGTTGATTTCCCTTAACCCTCCTGTTGTCTTCGGGTCAAATCTGATTTACTACTTTTATCAATTTTTAGTTTTTCGATTGCATTAAGGCTTTATGATATCCTTCACAGTAGACATTTGAACATATACAATTGCTGATCACCACCTTCATTGAGTTTTGGATGATTTAGTCAACTTTGTAACACCATGGTGTTCCCGGTCAAAAATGACCTCTATACAGAAATGGAATTAGTAACCATCCGGATCAGATAAAACACACACACAAACACCCCCCCCCACACATACTCCTTTGATTTTGACATCTCTTTCTGACCTTTAGAGCCAATAGAATCGAAGGGGGATCTCCCCACACACGGTAAAACGAAAAGATGGGGGCTTCGTGCACACAGTTTTGCTCCTGAGTGAAGCTGTCTCTAGGTCTGACATCTCAAAACCGAAAAGCAGATTTATTGCTCATGGATTATCAGAAATCCTTCAAGGTGACACAGACACATTGGTTTAACCTATGGATTAACTTCAGCATCGTTTTTTATCGTTTTAATGCCATTGAAGACTACCACACAGGTGAGCCATTTTGCCGTTTTTAGCTAACTAGCTCCATATGTTTTGATGTGTGTTCTTGTTATTATCTCCGAGAAATCGTATAATTGAGTGATAATGAGGGTACCCATCGATTCTGTGTCCCCTCACGATGTGAAACGATGGGTTAAGATGTGCAGCAAAGATAAATAATAAGGTTTTGTGAGTGAATTTCGGTGCAGTTATCTGTTAGCATTTTTCGCTCGTTACTAATTCAGAGGCTCAGCGTTAGCAATGTGGGGTTTATTTTGTGCAAAAAAATTAAAAAGTAACACTTTTCTTGGTGTGAAACCGCTCAATGAACTACAACTCCCGTCTCGCACCACACAGGCCGTCACGTTAGCACATTTCACTTCTTTCTTTCAGAATGAGGCGAAAAGTATTAAAAGAGGTTAACATCACTACAAGTCTGGGCATGTTGAGAGCTGTACATACACACCAGGGGAGTTAGTCGGTTCCGTAAGAGCCAGCATACAGGACCGGGATTCTGGGATTTATAGTCTTTCTAGTTGCGTATTTTTCATAAGCCGCGTTCACACCGGAGTACTTTTCCCCTTTAGTTCCGTTAGTACCCCTTATGTTGCGTTCACACCAAAAAGAGTACTTAGTGCCGGGAACTTTTACCCCCATTTTTAGTGCCTGCTGAGAGGTGGTACTATCCTGGGGGGAAAAAGTTCCCCAGTTCTGATTGGCTGGGCGAATTGCAAACCACGCCCCGTAAAACTCTGAAAAGTTTTGTGAAGCCGCCATTGTATTTGTGGCATTAGCATTATCATTAGCCCCGCGCACCAACGGAGAGAGAATAACTTATGGCAACACACAAAGGCGGGACTTCGCCTCTCTATAAACAACGTAGCGGTGAAACTTACATTCCCTGTAACAGTTTCTCTCTCATGGTGAAGAAGTCCATGGGGGTCTTGACGATGCGGCGGTATCCTGGCACCAGACGAGGGTTGACGGGTTCAAGGAAAGGCCAGGCATCAGCGTGAGCCTCCATCTCCATTAGAATGATCCTGGCAGGAAATAAAAAGAATTAACACAAATCCATCACAATATAACTGTCAGAACGAATGTCATCCTGCAGACTTAAAAATTACTTTAAAACCCGGATGTGTAAGATGAATAAAAATCATTGTGCATGCAGGAAGCTTCACAGCACTCACTCGCAGAAGGTGAGGTCGGGCTGGTTTCGGGTCGTCATGCGGCGACGTTTAGCGGCGCTTCCTTCCCCGGACGAGCGGGAAGACGAGGAGGGGGGGGTCACGGTCTCCTTGAATCGTGTCGCCATGCCGTCCCTGGAACGCCGTGTTGTTCTCTCATCTTCAGAGCTTTCGTCTTCATATCTCCTCTTCTTCAGCCTCAATCTCTTTTTGGACGAGCGCGGTGACTCACTCTCCTCCTGAGAGACAGAGCGGATAATGGATCAGATTGAGCCGGCAACGAATTGAGCAGCACTTTTAGTTTTAAAAACTGATATATCTCACAATGTTCCGGCCTGTTTTCATATATTTTGATCTTATATTTCAGTTTCATGACTCTGTAGCACCAGACAAACACTAAGATACCAAGGGAAATGTCTCATAAGTCAAAACCTTATATAATAAACTAATTTCTGGTTAGTTACCCTAACCCGATGCAGCACAAAACAAATTACCTGGAAGGACACAATTGCTACAAAATGCTTTTAGATTTTTCATAAAGCCTAATTTGTGCTGTAAGTTATATTATTATTTTCGTATAAGTATCACCTGGGCAACGCAGTGAGGACAAAACCAGTCTCCCTCGGGCACCTGGGTGATTTTGGGCTTCAGGCAGTACATGTGGCAGCCTCGATCACAGCCGTCACACAGCAACAGGCAATCATCGTTGTCTCCCTTCCTGCAGACCTGGCAATTCTGGATAACAAGCATTTGCTTATTAGGATGACAACAAATGTCAGTTTGGTTATTTCTTGTGTCATTTTGTGCCGTGTGCTCCCTAAAAAAGCAAGTCACCGAAAGTCCAAGTACTAAATATCTTGGGAGGAAATATTTCTTACCACTTTAGTCACAGATCTCTCCCAAGCAATGGCCTTCTCCAGCTGAAGTATACACAGACAGACCTGGGGGGCGCTGCGGCAGCGATCCAGAGCCTGTCGCCATGTTCGTAGTCGCGACGTGATCTCACTTTCCAAACTGAAGCAGAAGAAAATCAGAAACAGGTTTATTACCAGGTAGGTTGACACGTACGAGGAATTGGACTTGGTGTTGTGGTGCATACATAAAAGTAAAACTAAAAAGTAAAATAAAGATAGAAAACTATTTTAAGAAAACTATGACAACATTACAAAATATAGCAGTATTTACATTGATTAAAAACCAGAACATGTGTTAAAAATATAAAACCAACAAAACTTCTCCCCTGAACCGTAAATATAAGCCTGTTCTTCTCACCTGAAGACGTCCATGGGATGCTCTTCTCCCGGGGTCGGGGTGAGAGGAGCGAGGCGCATCACCTCGGCGATGTTCCACAGCGGCTCCTTCAGGTAGCGCCGCTCAATGTTTCGCTCCAGGTTGGCCAACCGCAGCACGGCCAAGTCCAAGGGATGTGTGCCGAAACGAGGAAGGCCGGACCACTCCTTCTTAGTTCGAATAATCCAGTCATCACGTGGGTCGGCTTCGTGTTCAAAGTACTGGAGATCATCACGTGTGGAGTCTGGCTCAGGGATTGTGTACGGCTTAAAAAGAAAACAGCGAGAGTTAGAGTATTAGTCAAAGTTAAATAAACATAATTTCTGTTTAATGTAGAGTTTGTAGGATTTATTTTATCAAGTATTTTAATATTTACCTCAAATTCTAGAAATGTTGTCTCTGTGTTGGGTTCAGCTTCGGTCACTGCACCTTCAGGTAGAGCCTGGAAGAACAACAAAAGCAGATATGAGCTTTTACTGCCACTCAGTTGTACTGTTGTGAATGAGACCGTCTATCCTTAGCACATATGTCAGTTTATACAAATTGTCACTTCATGGGTGGAAAATGGCTAAACACGCCATCTAGTGTTTAAAATCAGCCATGAAGCTTGCAAGGCAAATGCTGACAAGAGCAGTACCTATAAATGTCTGCCTCTTTTTTGTATTTATCATAGGTGCCATAAACTTTTACAACCATTCCCTGCTAGTTTCCATTAATTAAAAAGTGTGCTATATCAGGGTATATGCAGGAATCCTGAAGTCAAATGTAAGACCTTTTAAGACCTTTTTCAAGAACCTTTCCGTACATGTTAAGACCTCATCGCCACTTGGAGTTTTAACCGGTTACATTGGCGACAAACTTTACCTCACATTGACTATATACAGTATTGATTGTCCTTCCTCCGTATCTTCCAACCATTTGGACGCAAACATGCATTTCCCCATAACCATGTTGTTTAACAACCGGCGTAAACGGACCTTCGCGCGCCATCAAGCAGTGAGCGTGCGATGTCCTGTTCAGATGACGTCAAGTCTAACGGGATGCCATAAATAAACTACACAGAATCCCACTACACACCTACGCAATGATTACATTCAGGCAGACTGTAGAATACAACCTCTTTGGACAATTTATATACTTATTGAAAACAAGCTACAAAATCTAATACCTTGGAAAATGCCCTTTAATACTTTTTAATAGCCTTCATTTTCGCTAAATTGATTTATCAACTTTTAATACTTTTTAAGACCCAGGGATACACCCTGTATATGCCGGTCCCAGTAGTGTCTCAGCTGTAGCTGTTGCATCACTAGCTGATCCCAGCACACACAAAAAAAGAGGTGGTTCTCACCTTCAGTAGGAGGTCAGCTGCAAGGACCCGCTGCTCCAGGTCCTCCACCCACTGTAGGGCATTGACGTCGGTGCCCATTGCTTTCTCCTGAACTTGCCAGGGCTGCTGCAGAGTCTCCAATAGAACATTCTTCTCATCTACCTTCGACTCAAATATAGGGTCTGGACGAAAGGAACACAACAGTTTTAATGCGATCCCAGGGACACATGGGGAACATGGGGAGGGGAAAAGGATAAAGCCTAGATGATGTCATGTATTAATTATAACCCACACTCACCGTTGATTGGTTTGGTGCATAGCTCGGCTAAGTGCTCCATTTGTTTGGCCAAATGCTTGTGGAGCACCTTCTCCCTGACGCCTCTTGGGTGGAGAGCCTGTAAGATGCTCTGCAGTTCCTCTGGATCCTTAATCCACCACCAGCCACGCACCATAGCTAAACAAAAACAAAAATATATATACACACACATTACAAACAAGACAGACACACAACTATAATTAATTTGTTTCCTGTACATATTTGTACACTAAATGTCATCTCTGAACAGTTTTATTGTTTAGGAAATGTTAAATGTATTATAAATTAATCATTTGACGTATATTATGTTAGAAAACATTGCAATATGTCAACCAAGTTGCTCAAAGTTCAAGCTAATGTCTTTAAATGTCTTGTTTTGTCATTCTAAAACCCAAGATAATCAGTTTAATATGAAATAAAACAGAAAAGCAGGAAAACTCTATTATGAGAGGCTGAAAGAGCATTTACAGCAAATTTCGTACCAAAAATATAAATAAAAGAAGTTATGTAAATAAATTACACGTAAAAAGAGTTTAAAAAAGGAAAAATAACATCGGTAAGACTTTATATTCAGATGCTACTTACATGCTGGTATGGGCTTAGCCACCAGTTGTGTGAAGTACTGCTGCTCGATCTCCTGGAACACGGAGTTGGAGGGACGGCCGCGGCGTTTGGCTGCAGCCCCCCTCGGCCCCCTGCGGGCAGGACTGCTGCCTCTGCTCCCTCTCCTCCGCCTGCGACCGGGCCTGGGGGGGGTCGTTGGACCGGGCTTGGCAGGAGGGATGGGAGCTGAAACAGGCTGAGAGAGGGGGGGTGCTGCAGCAGGAACATCGGAAGCAGGTAGTGTGGGGGCAGCGTCCTGTGGTGTTGCCGGGGTGACGGGGTCAGCGGGGGTCAGGCCAGGCAGGAGAGGGTCCGGCTGAGGAGTCGAGAGAGTTTATATATTTATTTAAAGACCACATAAAAAGAAACAAATCCCTCTACCTCATTGTATTTAAATATTTAAAAATAGGACCGCTACTACTAGGCATACTTGTCCTATGTATATAGTATCAGAAGTTTATATATTTGTTGTTAGTCTATTATAATGTATTCTAACTTATGACTTTATATAATCTATAGATACTGTAATAATATACATCTTTCTATTGTTTCGATGTATATAATTACTGTTTATTTATTACTTTTTACTCGTGTGCAATGCCTGATAACCTGCTGTCGCTGTCACAAAATAATTTCCCAAGTTGGATTTAATAAAGTACATCTAACCATCTATTTATCTATCCATCTATGCATTCTTAAAGCATAATTAAATGCATTTATAGTTATGAATGTGAAAGCAAACCTTCAGGAGTGGAGCAGTGAGTTGTGGCAGGGCACTCAGGATCTGAGGGAGGGGTTTAGGCGGTGATCTGGGGGTCTGCGGCTCGGTCAGAGAGTTTTCGTCGCACGGTTGTTTGGGAAGCAGGTTGAACCACTGTCCCTGTTTCTCCGCCATCTCCTTCACCGTCTCCTCCGGTCGATGACCCTCCGGAGCGTCTCCTGATGCGGAGCATGCGCCGTTGGTCACTCCGTCCTGAGATAGGTTGAGCCAGCTCTTGAAAGCCGCCTGTGTGAGGTCATGTGCGCCACTGTTTGGCGATCCCAGTCCTTCTTCACCCCCCGACCTGGCGCTGCTTCGACGCCGCCGGCGGATCTTCGCTGTGCGGAGGTGAAGCTCCACTTCTGGTTTGATTTTGCGTGGGCGTCCTCGTCCTCTTGGCATGCTCATGAGGGATGCCGTGCCAGGGAGCGCGTCCTCCTCTAGAGACGAGGTCTGGGCGTGGGCAGCGGAGGAAGGAGAAGAAGGAAGAGTAGGAGGGGGAGATGTAGGCATGGAGGTCTCCTCAACTTTGGGCTCCTTTTTGAGGAAGTTGACAGGAACCTCGGCCACAAGGACATCTCCAGAAGCTAAATGATAGAAATATAAGTTCAGAAGAAGTTTTCAAATGCAAGTCATAAGATCTCTTTTAGATTTATTCTGAGACTCACTCAACAGCTCCTCTGGCCCCTCGACCAGAACTCCTCCGAGGTGAGGTAGCGCCAAGTATCTACGCTGGTAACGGTCCTGGCCCAGCAGTACGGCCCGCATGGAATGAGATGACTGCAGCAGCTTCTTACGGAAAAATGCTTGCCGCTGTGGAGATCCAAAAGCAGAGGAATATTTAATATAAAGCGGCACGAATGTTTAAAGAACTGCGTCTCTGTTGCGTCAGGCTTACCTTGGCTAGCTTATCGATCTGCCTTTCAAGCTCTGGAATGCTGGCAGTGGTAGGGCTCTCACTCTGTAATAGAATAAATAAACATTTAATATAGGAAAGACTAAACTCTTATACTGAGCAATCACAACAGCAGATACTTACATCACTGATTTTGGGCTCTTCTTTGCGTGCGCGGCGGTTGCTTCTCTCCGAGGCTGGGCCACCCTCCTCCAGACTGAGGGTCTCTTCCTCGGCCACTCTGGCACTGCGCCTCCTCTCCTCAAAACACAGCTCTTCCTCCGAGCGTCCTGTCCGACGAGCTAGTGCTGCCTTCAGTCTGCAAGGGAGAAAACAATCAGGATCAACATGTCCTTCAACTACAGAAAATATCTGAGTAATCTGGGATTTGTTTCTGTTTTAAAATGTAAAAAAACATGAACTTACTTCCGCAGCTTCCCCTCAATGATCCACTTGTTCTTCCTGTATGTTGCCATGTTTTCTAATGTGTTGTCAATGTCACTGAAATATAAAATGCAGACATTAATGAAGCAACAGAAATGTGGCATTAACAGATTTGTATCTACAGTGAATCCTACAGCAGTGTTTGTTCTGACCTTATCACAATGTTGCTGCTGTTGAGCTCGTCCACCAGGAACCCCAGGATGGCCGCCTTGGTGTCAGGGGTCAGGGCGTGAAAGGTTTTGGTCCTCAGTGTGTCGCACACTTCTGTCTCATAACCATGAGCTTCCAAAAAGACACGAAGCACTTCTGAGACTGTGCTGCGGTTCAGCTTCAAATCAACCAGCTTTTCCCCGAGGATCTTTACCGACTAAAAGTTGGGATTAAAAATAAGCTGTTGATTAAAAAAAAGGTCCACCACTCTTCATGTGATGTAATAAATAAAAAAGGAGAAAATACTCATCACTCACCTGATAAAATGACGGCAGGCCTGGATCATGGAGCGCAGCCTCCATCAGCTTTATGACTAGGTCCTGGAACTCTCCGTGGCTGTCGCCCAGGCCTAAGAGGCCCTCCTGCAGGGTAGCAAGGCTGGGGATGTCCTTGGGTATATTGAGACCGATCAACTTCCCATAGCCATGTAGGAACTCAACCACAGCCAGGCAGTGTGCAAAAGCTTTTCCAGAAAGAACCAAACCCGGGATACGGGACAGCTCTGGCAGCGGCTGATGGAGACAAAGTTCATAAGTACAATCTTTTCAATCACATTGCTAATAAAGTAGAATAAGGTAAACACAAAACTCACTTTGTGGTCAGTGAGACACATGTCTTCTGTGGGCTTCTTCAGTTCGTCTGCGATTATCTGCTGCCTCTTCCTCTCCTCCAGACGTCTCTGGACCTGCACCCTCCTCTCTGCTGCCCTCTTCACTGCCTGCGCCTTCTGAGCCGCCGCCTCAGCCTCTGCCTGGGCTTTAGCCAGAGCCTTGGCTTTACTCCGAGCGCCCAGCACTCTCTTACCCTGCGCTATCCGCTCCTCGTCGGTCTGCTGCACTCGTGGAGGAGCCTCCACTTTGGCTGACCTCCTGCGGCCGGGCTTCTTGGGCGCTGCAGCAGACCCTGGGGCTGGCAGAGGGGCTGTGGGGTCTGATGAGTCAGCCTTCAGCTCCAAGTCCTTGTCTGCTTGCTCAAGCTGAACCCACAAATTAAAGAGAGAACAGGTTGAGGTGAGGAAGAGATGGTGCAGAGGAAAATGCTGATAGATCATTTTGTGTTGAATCTTTATCTGTACCTTGGCTTTCTTTTTTTCCGCTTTCATCTTCTTAATCTTCGTATCCTCCCTCTTCCTCAATCGTGCCTAATAAAAATAAACAGCAACAACAAATTTAGGGTAAAATGTCAACAACATAATAGTTAACCCTTAGATGCATAAGTGGGTCTTTTGACCCGGTGAGGTGGTTTTCTTGAAGTATTTTTGTAATTACATTTTTTATCATTTCATATTCCAGCTATTCCTCAAAAAACATGTTTTGGATATCATGCCATTCAAATGTTTAATTTACATTTTAAGAAATTAGTAATGTCGTTTTTGTATTACTACCCGAGCTTCCATAAGTGGGTCAAAAATGTGGGTCCCAGGAATACATTCACTGTAGACCACACAGACGACATCACAAGTGACACCTCTCAGGAAGATTATTTTACACAGCAAGATCTGATACCCGTCAGTATAATAATAATACATTATATTTTTATAGAGCTTTTCAAGGACTCAAAATCGCTTTACAATATAAGGGAAGGTTAGGGTGGGGGTATAGGACTATCAAACTTGATCAACCAGCATGGATTGATGGGGGGTGGGCTATGAGTAGACAAGAGGAGATGAGTTTTGAAAAGGGACTGGAATACTGTGAGGGTCTCAGAATAGAGATCTTTGCATCAATATGTTCAAAACCTTTTTTTTTTCAAAATGTAAAACAAATGTCTAAAATTATAAATAGTGAAAAATTAAATATAAAATATTTCTAGTGTGAACCAAAAAGTGATTTTTCTTAACCAAAATGACATAAAAACACATTATTCTAATAAGGGTCCTTTTTGACCCACTTATGGGAGAGTGTAGGGTCCAGTCCCTCGTGCATCTAAGGGTTAAACAAACAACTTCATATACTAAATGAAATACCTTTTTCATCATTTTCTTTTTGATTTTTGCAATTTTCTCCTTTTCCTCCTCCGTGAGAGCTTCTAGAAAACACAAACACAAACAGTCAGCTACAGTACAAACAAATTACAGAGGTAAATGTGAGAAGTATTAATAAATAAATGATAAATATTTAACTAACCAGCTATAAACATATCCCTGTACACTAATGCTTCTTCCAGTTTACATTCACTCACCCTTGGCCTCAAGTCGATTCAAAAGCTTGGCGTCAACTTTGCTGAGGAGGTCGATCATCTTGGGTTTGGGGGGTCGACCTGGGCGACGGGCCAGCCCCCCCTTTATGACCCGGACCCTGCGAGGCGTCTCCTTGTCAGGGTTTGGAGGTCGACCCCGGCGGCCAGTGATGGCCATGATCATCGAGGGAACTTCCTCATTCGCCAAGACGACCCACTGTTTACCCTGTAACATATTAGAAAGCATGATGAGTCCCCCTCTACCCATTTTATAATTTATGATACACGGTCTTTTCGAAGTGTGAATGATTTGACTTTTGTGTTTAAAAAAACGAGTATTTTTAGGGGGGAAAAAATATACAGACCTCAGAAGTTTCTCTTTCTTCATAAAAATCTCCAACAGGCATGCGCGGGCTGAAGCTGAAATGTTCTCGAGTGACGATGCCGTCTGTGTGTTTATTCAAGTACTGGAAGAAACCATTAGGAAACAGGTATGAGAGAAATGTCAGTGTTTTCACATTATCAATACATCATCACGTTTTATATTGAATTGAAGCTTCACCTTGAGTATTTCGGGGAACTGCTTCATCCTCCTTCCACAAGGTGTGTAGTACCAGGTTTCACCTTTCATGCGGTCCTCCATTTTCTTCACTCGAATCTCTCTCTTCCAACTACAGTTGAAAGGGTTCATGATTACAACAGAACAATATTTGAGAATATTTTAACACTGTACACACTGAGACCAAAATGTGTTGTATCAACAGGATGAAGACAAATCCACAAAGGGAACATTACCCATGCTGCATTGGGAACTGCACTTGCTCTTCAGTTGCAACCCTTCTCTGTCGAGATCCACCTGTTGAATAAAATGGACACAATCAGGTTTAGAATGACCTTATTATTGTATATCATCTCTTTACAATTGCCATTACATAATGTGGATCCCCATTTACAAAACAAGTAATGACCTGCAGTGGAGCTGTCATCATCATTTTCCTCAACATCATCAGCAGTCGTTTCGGCATCTTTCCGTATTTTTGCCACATTTCCTTCTTGGTCTCGTTTCTTAGCCCTTTTTGCCTTCTTGGGTTTCTCGAACGTTGTAGTAATAGCTGAAGCGTTTGCTAGAACAGCTTCAATAGTGGCTGTGACGGTATCAACAGCCTCTCCAGTAACATCTGATGTTTCCTGAACATCCACCTTGAGAGACTTCTTCCTCTTCCTCCCCTTGGCTAGCTCCTGTTTATTGCCTTCCTCTTCAGTCTTCATCTTCTCTGCCTTCGGGGTTCGACCCCGAGGCTTCCGCTGGGCCCCCTCTGGCGCTTAAAATAATAAGGAAAAGAAACGTTTTCAATAAAATGTAATATTTAAACGTTTAAGTTTACAATTTTGTTAAAAAACATCATCTCTAATACCTGGGATTTTAATCCATAATGCCTTTGGAGTTCGAGGTTTCCGTTGTTTCCCTGGGGTTTTCACATGTCCTCCAGCGAGGGACACATTTGGATCAGGTACTGGTTGGAGTGGGTGTACAGCAGGGCTCTCTGCTGGGGTACTGAAGGCGATAAAGTTCTCGTCTCTCATCTTGAAACTCAGGGGAGTCATTGTCTCATCAACACTGGTCTTAATGCTAAAGCGTCCAGCTGAGTCTGGTGTATCATGTCCTTCTGCTTCAGGTCCTGAGATAAAAAAACAAGAAGATTTAATATGTGCTAGCATAATTAAGAAGATTTTTCTTCTTTTCTTTTTTACTGAAAAAAGAAAACACACAATGACATAGAAAACTAAAACAAGATTCTTCTGAATTAATAAATACATTTGTATTTGTTGACAATGGAAGAAATGTAAAAATAAAAGGTTTTATTCAGGGTGAGATTCTTATTTCCATGATCATGAACTTTATAAATGTACCTTGGCGATCTGGCTGAGATGCCACAAATGAGCACGAGTAGGAAACGTCACTTGAGTCGACAGAGATCTCTTCCATCTGAGAGGTGTTGTTCAGAGAAGACTCCAGCATGGATCCTCCTGTGATTTGGCAGCTATCCTGAGTCTCTTCGGCCTCAGACGTTTCCCCTCCCCTGGTGGAGTCCAGCGTGTCATCTCTGGAGTCTTCAGCAGAACAGCTGCTATCTCTAGTGGTGTCAAACGCAGTGAGTGGTTCCTCCTCGGCATGGAAAGAGCTGTCAAACTGAGAGGTATCCTTTCTCAGATGGAAGCTGCTGTCAAACTGGAAGGAGTCGTCCACACCTGAGCTATCCTCATCCGCATCAGATGTCTTTTCAAAGGCAGAGCTGACATCAATTCTAGAGGGGCTGTCAAAGGTGGAATCGCCTTCAAATTTCGAAGCCGTTTGTGAAGAGTCATCAAAACTTTCATCGGTCAAGTGTTTTATCCCTGTGCTGTGCAGATGAGAAGACTTCCTGAGTGGAGTCTGCTCCAGCATGGAGTCCTCTGTGTCACAGAAACTGCTTTGCATGTGCTGACTTTCAGAAGCTGTCTGTTTCTTTATGGGCCTTTGATCAGAAGCGACTGTGGTCTGCGAGGGTTTCCCAGGAAGATCAGTGAGATATTTGGGTGAGCGGATATCAGATGTATCAGTTTCAGTAGCTTCCCCCTTCTGTGATGCTCTTATGTTGCCCAAATCACGTCGAGGGGGGAGTTCCTCTGGTCTTCCATTTTTTTTGTAAGGCATCGATTTCCTATCCTCACTTTGAGCGTGGTGCTCTGGCTTGAGAGACGAATGCTTCAGTGCATGAGGAGGACGCTGCTCAGAGTCGGGGCTTTGAACCACTCCAGAAGAAAGACCCTTTGCTGAGGGCACAGACACCAAGGCAGGAGGGGCGGACACAGGTGCAGTCCTGGAGGCTTGAGTGGTTAGAAGAGGTAGGGTAGACAGAGGTCGCACTGTAAGAATTTCGTGGGCTGCTGGGGAGGATAAGTTCAACACTCCTGGTGGTGAAGATGCTGCAGAAGCAGTGGAAAGACCAGAGTGAGCAGCTGGAGAAGTGTAGGTCTGAAGTAGGGATGTGGGAGGTCTACTGATTACTGAAGGAGTTTTTGACACAGACATGGGGGGTACTGATAAACGAGAGCCAGGAGGTGTTGAGGTTGAAGATCCTGATGCTGACAGTAGAGGTGGAGCAACACCAGCCGATGAGGATTTTGCACCAACTGACGGAACTGAAGATATTAACTTTGGGGGTCCAGGCATCAGAGATGGCTTGGACCCTTGAACCATGTGTTGAAGAGATGAGATGGGTGAAGCTGTGGGAGGCCCAGAAGATAAACGAGGCCAAGAAGACTTTGTTTGATGAGCAACAGAGTCTGATGAAGGAGGAGAGGCAGAGGAAACTACTGCTTGTTTAGACACGCTATCAGTCGAAGCAAGTTCTTTAGACCATTTTTGAGGTGATGCCGGCAGGGAGGAGGGGGAAGAACCCGCTGACAGTGGCTTGGAACCAGCAGGGGATGTCTCGGTCGCAGCAGAGGGCCTGGGGCATTGCTTCAAAGGAGGAGGTAAAGAAAGTCTGGGGGGAGCAGCTGAAGATGGAGCAGAGGACACCTTGGGGGATGACACCATAGG